>NC_090173.1:1901324-1908824 GCF_024679245.1 Pseudorasbora parva | reverse complement strand
TGTGTTGTTGTGTTTAGAAAAGATGGAGCACCGTTCTCTGTGGTGTGTGTGTGCGCGCGAGACGTGTGTGTGTGTGTGTGTGTGTGTGTTCAGGTAAGATGGAGTGGTGTCCACTGTGTGTGTGTGTGTTCAGGTAAGATGGAGCGGCGTGCGTGAGTGTGCGAGACTGACTGTGTGTGTGTGTGTGTGTGTTCAGGTAAGATGGAGCGGTGTGCGCTGTGGGGTGTGTGAGTGTGCGAGACTGACTGTGTGTGTGTGTGTGTGTGTTCAGGTAAGATGGAGAGGCGTGCGCTGTGGGGTGTGTGAGTGTGCGAGACTGACTGTGTGTGTGTGTTTAGGTAAGATGGAGCGGCGTGCGCTGTGGGGTGTGTGAGTGTGCGAGACTGACTGTGTGTGTGTGTGTTTAGGTAAGATGGAGCGGTGTGCGCTGTGGGGTGTGTGAGTGTGCGAGACTGACTGTGTGTGTGTGTGTGTGTGTTCAGGTAAGATGGAGAGGCGTGCGCTGTGGGGTGTGTGAGTGTGCGAGACTGACTGTGTGTGTGTGTTTAGGTAAGATGGAGCGGCGTGCGCTGTGGGGTGTGTGAGTGTGCGAGACTGACTGTGTGTGTGTGTGTTCAGGTAAGATGGAGCGGCGTGCGCTGTGGGGTGTGTGAGTGTGCGAGACTGACTGTGTGTGTGTGTGTGTGTGTTCAGGTAAGATGGAGAGGCGTGCGCTGTGGGGTGTGTGAGTGTGCGAGACTGACTGTGTGTGTGTGTGTTCAGGTAAGATGGAGCGGTGTGCGCTGTGGGGTGTGTGAGTGTGCGAGACTGACTGTGTGTGTGTGTGTGTGTGTTCAGGTAAGATGGAGAGGCGTGCGCTGTGGGGTGTGTGAGTGTGCGAGACTGACTGTGTGTGTGTGTTTAGGTAAGATGGAGCGGCGTGCGCTGTGGGGTGTGTGAGTGTGCGAGACTGACTGTGTGTGTGTGTGTTCAGGTAAGATGGAGCGGCGTCCGCTGTGGGGTGTGTGAGTGTGCGAGACTGACTGTGTGTGTGTGTGTGTGTGTTCAGGTAAGATGGAGCGGCGTCCGCTGTGGGGTGTGTGTGTGTCTCTGAGCGCCGTCAATCTGGCTGAGAGCGCCGAGGGGAAGATGTCTGTCAGTCAGCAGATCCAGATCTACGTTACAGCCGCCATCAGCCTGAGAGCAGCGCTGGGGAAACACCTCAGCTGTCTGCCGGTGAGAGCACAACACACACACACACACACACACACACACACACACACCTCAGCTGTCTGCCGGTGAGAACGCAACACACTGCTTTACACACACACACACACACACACACACACACACACACACACACACACACACACACACACACACACACATCTCAGCTGTCTGCCGGTGAGAGCACAACACGCTGCTTTACACACACACATCTGCAGCATATGCGTGTGAAAAAACAACACGCTTCTTTACACACATCTGCAGCATACGCGTGAGAAAAAACAACACGCTTCTTTACACACATCTGCAGCATACCCGTGAGAAAACACAACACGCTTCTTTACAAACACACACATCTGATGCACACGCGTGTGAAAAAACAACACGCTTCTTTACAAACACACACATCTGATGCACACGCGTGTGAAAAAACAACACGCTTCTTTACAAACACACACATCTGATGCACACGCGAGAAAACACAACACACTTCTTTACAAACACACACATCTGATGCACACGCGTGTGAAAAAACAACACGCTTCTTTACAAACACACACATCTGATGCACACGCGAGAAAATACAACACGCTTCTTTACACACATCTGCAGCATACGTGTGAGAAAACACAACACGCTTCTTTACAAACACACACATCTGATGCACACGCGAGAAAACACAACATGCTTTTTTACTAACACACACATCTGTAGCATATGCGTGTGAAAACACAACACGCTTCTTTACAAACACACACATCTGATGCACACGTGTGAAAACACAACACGCTTATTTACAAACACACACATCTGATGCACACGTGAGAAAACACAACATGCTTCTTTACAAACACACATCTGATGCACACGCGTGTGAAAACACAACACGCTTCTTTAAAAACACACACATCTGATGCACACGCGTGTGAAAACACAACACGCTTCGTTACAAACACACACATCTGATGCACACGCGTGTGAAAACACAACACGCTTCTTTAAAAACACACACATCTGATGCACACGCGTGTGAAAACACAACACGCTTCTTTAAAAACACACACATCTGATGCACACGCGTGTGAAAAAACAACACGCTTCTTTACAAACACACACATCTCTAGCATACGCGTGAGAAAACACAACACGCTTCTTTACAAACACACACATCTGATGCACACACGTGTGAAAAAACAACACGCTTCTTTACAAACACACACATCTGATGCACACGCGTGTGAAAAAACAACACGCTTCTTTACAAACACACACATCTGATGCACACGCGAGAAAACACAACACGCTTCTTTACACACATCTGCAGCATACGCGTGAGAAAACACAACACACTTCTTTACAAACACACACATCTGATGCACACGTGAGAAAACACAACACGCTTCTTTACAAACACACACATCTGATGCACACGCGAGAAAACACAACATGCTTCTTTACTAACACACACATCTGTAGCATATGCGTGTGAAAACACAACACGCTTCTTTACAAACACACACATCTGATGCACACGTGTGAAAACACAACACGCTTATTTACAAACACACACATCTGATGCACGCGTGTGAAAGCACATGCTTCTTTACAAACACACACATCTGATGCACACGCGTGTGAAAACACGACACACTTCTTTACACACATCTGCAGCATACGCGTGTGAAAACAACACGCTTCTTTTCAAACACACACATCTGATGCACACACGTGTGAAAACAACATGCTTCTTTACAAACACACACATCTGCAGCACTCGCGTGTGAAAACACAACACACTTCTTTACAAACACACACATCTGATGCACACGCGTGTGAAAACACAACACACTTCTTTACAAACACACACATCTGATGCACACGTGAGAAAACACAACACGCTTCTTTACAAACACACACATCTGATGCACACGTGAGAAAACACAACACGCTTCTTTACAAACACACACATCTGATGCACACGCGTGTGAAAACACAACATGCTTCTTTACAAACACACACATCTGATGCACACGTGTGAAAACACAACACGCTTATTTACAAACACACACATCTGATGCACACGCGTGTGAAAACACACACTTCTTTACACACATCTGCAGCACTCGCGTGTGAAAACACAACACGCTTCTTTACAAACACACACATCTGATGCACACGCGTGTGAAAACACAACACGCTTCTTTACAAACACACACATCTGATGCACACACGAGAAAACACAACATGCTTCTTTACTAACACACACATCTGTAGCATATGCGTGTGAAAACACAACACGCTTCTTTACAAACACACACATCTGATGCACACACGAGAAAACACAACATGCTTCTTTACTAACACACACATCTGTAGCATATGCATGTGAAAACACAACACGCTTCTTTACAAACACACACATCTGCAGCATATGTGTATGAAAACACAACACACTTCTTTACAAACACACACATCTGATGCACACGTGAGAAAACACAGCATGCTTCTTTACAAACACACACATCTGCAGCATATGCGTGTGAAAACACAACACGCTTCTTTACAAACACACACATCTGCAGCATATGTGTGTGAAAACACAACACACTTCTTTACAAACACACATCTGCAGCACTTACGTGTGAAAACACAACACGCTTCTTTACAAACACACACATCTGATGCACACGCGTGTGAAAACACAACACACTTCTTTACAAACACACACATCTGATGCACACGCGTGTGAAAACACAACACGCTTCTTTACAAACACACACATCTGCAGCATATGTGTGTGAAAACACAACACACTTCTTTACAAACACACATCTGCAGCACTCGCGTGTGAAAACACAACACGCTTCTTTACAAACACACACATCTGATGCACACGCGTGTGAAAACACAACACACTTCTTTACAAACACACACATCTGATGCACACGTGAGAAAACACAACACGCTTCTTTACAAACACACACATCTGATGCACACGCATGTGAAAACACAACACACTTCTTTACAAACACACACATCTGATGCACACGTGAGAAAACACAACACGCTTCTTTACAAACACACACATCTGATGCACACGCGTGTGAAAACACAACATGCTTCTTTACAAACACACACATCTGATGCACACGTGTGAAAACACAACACGCTTATTTACAAACACACACATCTGATGCACACGCGTGTGAAAACACAACACACTTTACACATATCTGCAGCACTCGCGTGTGAAAACACAACACGCTTCTTTACAAACACACACATCTGATGCACACACGAGAAAACACAACATGCTTCTTTACTAACACACACATCTGTAGCATATGCGTGTGAAAACACAACACGCTTCTTTACAAACACACACATCTGCAGCATATGTGTGTGAAAACACAACACACTTCTTTACAAACACACACATCTGATGCACATGTGAGAAAACACAACACGCTTCTTTACAAACACACACATCTGATGCACACGCGTGTGAAAACACAACACGCTTCTTTACAAACACACATCTGATGCCCACGCGTGTGAAAACACAGCATGCTTCTTTACAAACACACACCTCTGATGCACACGCATGTGAAAACACAACACTCTTCTTTACAAACACACACATCTGATGCACACGCGTGTGAAAACACAACACGCTTCTTTACAAACACACACATCTGATGCACACACGAGAAAACACAACATGCTTCTTTACTAACACACACATCTGTAGCATATGCATGTGAAAACACAACACGCTTCTTTACAAACACACACATCTGCAGCATATGTGTATGAAAACACAACACACTTCTTTACAAACACACACATCTGATGCACACGTGAGAAAACACAGCATGCTTCTTTACAAACACACACATCTGCAGCATATGCGTGTGAAAACACAACACGCTTCTTTACAAACACACACATCTGCAGCATATGTGTGTGAAAACACAACACACTTCTTTACAAACACACATCTGCAGCACTTACGTGTGAAAACACAACACGCTTCTTTACAAACACACATCTGCAGCACTCGCGTGTGAAAACACAACACGCTTCTTTACAAACACACACATCTGATGCACACGCGTGTGAAAACACAACACACTTCTTTACAAACACACACATCTGATGCACACGTGAGAAAACACAACACGCTTCTTTACAAACACACACATCTGATGCACACGCATGTGAAAACACAACACACTTCTTTACAAACACACACATCTGATGCACACGTGAGAAAACACAACACGCTTCTTTACAAACACACACATCTGATGCACACGCGTGTGAAAACACAACATGCTTCTTTACAAACACACACATCTGATGCACACGTGTGAAAACACAACACGCTTATTTACAAACACACACATCTGATGCACACGCGTGTGAAAACACAACACACTTTACACATATCTGCAGCACTCGCGTGTGAAAACACAACACGCTTCTTTACAAACACACACATCTGATGCACACACGAGAAAACACAACATGCTTCTTTACTAACACACACATCTGTAGCATATGCGTGTGAAAACACAACACGCTTCTTTACAAACACACACATCTGCAGCATATGTGTGTGAAAACACAACACACTTCTTTACAAACACACACATCTGATGCACATGTGAGAAAACACAACACGCTTCTTTACAAACACACACATCTGATGCACACGCGTGTGAAAACACAACACGCTTCTTTACAAACACACATCTGATGCCCACGCGTGTGAAAACACAGCACGCTTCTTTACAAACACACACCTCTGATGCACACGCATGTGAAAACACAACACTCTTCTTTACAAACACACACATCTGATGCACACGCGTGTGAAAACACAACACGCTTCTTTACAAACACACACATCTGATGCACATGCGTGTGAAAACACAACACGCTTCTTTACAAACACACACATCTGATGCACACGCGTGTGAAAACACAACACGCTTCTTTACAAACACACACATCTGATGCACACGCGTGTGAAAACACAACACACTTCTTTACAAGCACACACATCTTATGCACACGCGTGTTAAAACACAACACGCTTCTTTACAAACACACACATCTGCAGCATATGTGTGTGAAAACACAACACGCTTCTTTACAAACATACATCTGCAGCACACGCGTGTGAAAACACAACACGCTTCTTTACAAACACACACATCTGATGCACATGTGAGAAAACACAACACACTTCTTTACAAACACACACATCTGATGCACACGCGTGTGAAAACACAACACGCTTCTTTACAAACACACACATCTGATGCATACGCGTGTGAAAACACAACACACTTCTTTACAAACATACATCTGCAGCACACGCGTGTGAAAACACAACACGCTTCTTTACAAACACACACATCTGATGCACACGCGTGTGAAAACACAACACACTTCTTTACAAGCACACACATCTGATGCACACACGTTTGAAAACACAACATGCTTCTTTACAAACACACACATCTGATGCATACGCGTGTGAAAACACAACACACTTCTTTACAAACACACACATCTGATGCACACGCGTGTGAAAACACAACACGCTTCTTTACACACATCTCCAGCACTCGCGTGTGAAAACACAACACGCTTCTTTACACACATCTGATGCACACGCGTGTGAAAACACAACACGCTTCTTTACAAACACACATCTGATGCACACACGTGTGAAAACACAACACACTTCTTTACAAACACACACATCTGATGCACACGCGTGTGAAAACACAACACACTTCTTTACAAACACACACATCTGATGCACACGCGTGTGAAAACACAACACGCTTCTTTACAAACACACACATCTGATGCACACGTGAGAAAACACAACACGCTTCTTTACAAACACACACATCTGATGCACACGCGAGAAAACACAACATGCTTCTTTACTAACACACACATCTGTAGCATATGCGTGTGAAAACACAACACGCTTCTTTACAAACACACACATCTGCAGCATATGTGTGTGAAAACACAACACACTTCTTTACAAACACACACATCTGATGCACATGTGAGAAAACACAACACGCTTCTTTACAAACACACACATCTTATGCACACGCGTGTGAAAACACAACACGCTTCTTTACAAACACACACATCTGATGCGCACGCGTGTGAAAACACAACACGCTTCTTTACAAACACACACATCTGATGCACACGCGTGTGAAAACACAACACGCTTCTTTACAAGCACACACATCT
>NC_090173.1:1883824-1896324 GCF_024679245.1 Pseudorasbora parva | reverse complement strand
ATTAGTTATCGTTACAGTTGTTATATTAGTTATCTTTACAGTTGTCGTTACAGTTGTTATAGTTATTGTTAGTTATCGTTACAGTTTTTATATTAGTTATCTTTACAGTTATCATTACAGTTGTTATAGTTAACGTTAAAGTTATCGTTACAGTTGTTATATTAGTTATCGTTACAGTTGTTATATTAGTTATCTTTACAGTTGTTCGTTACAGTTGTTATAGTTGTTGTTAGTTATCGTTACAGTTGTTATATTAGTTATCTTTACAGTTATCATTACAGTTGTTATAGTTATCGTTAAAGTTATCGTTACAGTTGTTATAGTTATCGTTAAAGTTATTGTTACAGTTGTTATATTAGTTATCTTTACAGTTATCATTACAGTTGCTATAGTTAACATTAGTTATCGTTACAGTTGTTATATTAGTTATCGTTACAGATGTTATATTAGTTATCGTTACATTTGTTATATTAGTTATCTTTACAGTTGTTCGTTACAGTTGTTATAGTTGTTGTTAGTTATCGTTACAGTTGTTATATTAGTTATCTTTACAGTTATCATTACAGTTGTAGTTATCGTTAAAGTTATCATTACAGTTGTTACAGTTATTGTTACAGTTATTATTTGAGTTGTCATTATAGTTGTTATAGTTATCGTTAAAGTTATCGTTACAGTTGTTATATTAGTTATCTTTACAGTTGTTATAGTTATCGTTAAAGTTATCGTTACAGTTGTTATATTAGTTATCGTTAAAGTTATCATTACAGTTGTTCTAGTTATCGTTAAACTTATCGTTACAGTTATTATAGTTATCGTTACAGTTATCATTACAGTTATTATAGTTATCGTTACAGTTATCATTACAGTTGTTATAGTTATCGTTAAACTTATCGTTACAGTTATTATAGTTATCGTTACAGATATCATTACAGTTGTTATAGTTATCGTTAAACTTATCGTTACAGTTATTATAGTTATCGTTACAGTTATCATTACAGTTGTTATAGTTATCGTTACAGTTATCATTACAGTTATTATAGTTATCGTTACAGTTATCATTACAGTTGTTATCGTTAAACTTATCGTTACAGTTGTTATATTCGTTATCTTTACAGTTGTCATTACAGTTGTTATAGTTATCGTTAAACTTATCGTTACAGTTGTTATATTAGTTATCTTTACAGTTGTCATTACAGTTGTTATAGTTATCGTTAAACTTATTGTTACAGTTGTTATATTAGTTTATCTTTACAGTTGTCATTACAGTTGTTATAGTTATCGTTAAAGTTATCGTTACAGTTGTTATATTAGTTATCTTTACAGTTATCATTACAGTTTTTATATTTATCGTTAGTTTTCATTACAGTTGTTATCATTATAGTTATTGTTACAGCTAGTTATCGTTATCATTACAGTTGTTATAGTTATCGTAATAGTTATTGTAATAGTTATCATTAGTTGTCGTTACAGTTATTGTTACAGTTGTTATAGTTATCGTTACAGTTATCATTATAGTTATTGTTAGAGTTATCGTTAGTTATCATTATAGTTAGTTATCATTACAGTTATCGCAACAGTTGTTATAGTTTTTACAGTTATAGTTATCGATATAGTTATCATTACAGTTACAGTTGTTACAGTTATCATTATAGTTAGTTATTGTTATCATTACCGTTACAGTTGTTAGTTAATGTTATAGTTATCAATACAGTTATCATTATATTTATCGTTTTTGTGTATCTCCGACACACTCTCAGGGGATGGAGCTTCTGGTCTGTGACCTCCTCCTGACCCTGAGAACCAGCCTATGGCAGCGCGGGGGCGGGTCTAACGGAGAGCCTGGCCCCGCTCCCGGGTCCCAACTGGCCGGATTCCAAAGGGACCTGAGCTCTCTGCGGAAACTCGGACAAGCCCACAGACAGGCCCAGCACAAGGTGACCTTTGACCCCAGCCTACAGCTGACCTCTGCGTTTGACCTCTGCATGTTTAAACACGCGTGTGTCTCTGTGATTTTTAGCTGTTCCTGCACGAGACGACGGTCAGGCTGATGGCAGGAGCCAGTCCCACACGCACACACCAGCTGCTGCGACACAGAACACACAACTACACAACAGCAGGTAAACACACACACACACACATACACAGGTCGACTCTAGTAAACCTCGGGATAAACAGAGAGATATCTATCTGTCTATCTGTCTGTCTGTCTGTCTGTCTGTCTGTCTGTCTGTCTGTCTGTCTGTCTGTCTGTCTGTCTATCTATCTATCTATAAATCTATCTATCTATCTATCTATCTATCTATCTATCTATCTATCTATCTATCTATCTATCTATCTATCTATCTATCTATCTATCTATCTATCTATCTATCTATCTATCTATCTATCTATCTATCTATCTATCTATCTATCTATCTATCTATCTATCTATCTATCTATCTATCTATCATGGACCAGCTGGAGTTTGTTTATTAAGCGAGCAGGGCAACCACCCAGTAGAGCATTACAATAATCTAGCCTTGAGCTCATGAACGCATGAACTAACTGTGTGTGTGTGTTTATATGTGTGTGTGTGTTCTGCAGCAGACGGCGGCGAGCGTGAGAGAGCTCATGCTATCCTGCTGGCGTGTCGTCACCTGCCGCTGCCGCTCCTGACGCCGCCGGGTCACCGTGCTCGCCTGCTGGCCGAAGCCAAACGCACTCTAGAGAGAGTCGGAGACCGCCGCTCGCTGCAGGACTGCCAACAGATACTGCTGCGGCTGGGGGGAGGCACCACCATCGCTGCGTCATAACACACACACACACACACACACACACACACACACACACACACACACACACACACACTGCTGCGGCTGGGGGGAGGCACCACCATCGCTGCGTCATAACACACACACACACACACACACACACACACACACACACTGCTGCGGCTGGGGGGAGGCACCACCATCGCTGCGTCATAACACACACACACACACACACACACACACCTGCGGCTGGGGGGAGGCACCACCATCGCTGCGTCATAACACACACACACACACACACACACACTGCTGCGGCTGGGGGGAGGCACCACCATCGCTGCGTCATAACACACACACACACACACACACACACTGCTGCGGCTGGGGGGAGGCACCACTATCGTTGCGTCATAACACACACACACACACACACACACACACACACACACACACACTGCTGCGGCTGGGGGGAGGCACCACCATCGCTGCGTCATAACACACACACACACACACACACACACTGCTGCGGCTGGGGGGAGGCACCACCATCGCTGCGTCATAACACACACACACACACACACACACACACACGACCACCATCGCTGCGTCATACACACACACACACACACACTGCTGCGGCTGGGGGGTGGCACCACCATCGCTGCGTCATAACACACACACACACACACTCTGGTGCGCCTGGGGGGAGGGACCACCATCGCTGCGTCATACACACACACACACACACACACACTGCTGCGTCTGGGGGGAGGGACCACCATCGCTGCGTCATACACACACACACACACACACACAGAGAATCTGCTAGAGCTGTACTGTTAATATTAGATGCATGTTAGTTTCACACACACACACACACACACACACACATACACACACACACACACACACACACACACGGTTCATTCAGTGTCTGATCTACTAAACGGTTCATCTTTCTGCAGCTACCTCACACACACACACATGCTCACACACACACACACGTTGTACAGAACTGTGTCTTATAGACCAAAGTCTTATAGAGTGCGTATAATTATTCCACATGACGACGCTTCATCGTGTGTAACTGCGTCACATTTAGTTTCCTGTGTGTTTATTTTGCTTCAGTAGCCTGTCTTTATTATTTTATATATTTGGAAACGTGAGCGCGGGACTTTTATTATGACAGCACGTGAAGATGATGATGATGACGACGACGATGGTCACACACACAGAAGTGAGCTGTAAATAGAGGAATATGAACACAAGCGTGTGTGTGTGTAGTGTTTTAATAGGTTCTGTTTGTGTTTTAATATCTATCTCTAATATCTCTCTCCGCAGCTCCGTCACATTCACTCTTTCCTTCACGTGTTTGTCTGAATTTATATGTCTTTTGACTTTTGTTTTGTAATAAAATGCAGATGCCGTTGAAGAACCATCACGTGTGTGTGTGCATGTGCTCAAACACGACACTCGACGGCAGTTTCTTCAGGTTTGAGAAAGTGCTGATCGCATGTATGATCATATATAAAGGATCACATCGGAAGCGTTGAAAGCACTTTGAAAAACATTCTCTGTGGATTTATATCTGTAAAAGCAGGATGAGACGCATTTATAAGTGTAAAAATTGTTATTCCAACACAATGTTGTTATTCCGACATAATTGTATTTTCGTTGTAATCTCTCATTATTTCAACGCAAGTCTTTATTTTGAGATATTAAGTCATTATTCCGTTATAATCTCATTATTTCAACGCAATAAATCATTATTACAACATAAATCATCATTTCGTTATAATCTCTCGTTATTTCATTACAATATCTTATTTCGACATATCTTATTTCAACATAAATTGTTATTCCGATTTAAATCATTATTTCATTATAATCTCGTTATTTTAACAAAATACATCATTCCGACATAAATCATAATTTCTTTATAATCTTATTTCAGTACAATATCTTATTTTGACATATTTCGAAATAAATTGTTATTGCGACATAAATCGTTATTTCATTATAATCTCATTAGTTAAACCCAAGTCCTTATTTTGAGATATTAAGTCGTTATTTCATCATAATCTCTCATTATTTCAACGCAATATATCAGTATTCCGACATAAATCGTTATTTGGTTATAATCTTATTATTCCAATGCAAGTCGATAATTCGAGACATTAACCCATTTTTTTGTCATAATCTCTCATTATTTCAACGCAAGTTGTTATTTTCACATAAGAATATAAAACGAAATAATCATTATTTTTGACATGCCGTTATTCCGACTTATTTCGTTATAATCTTGTTATTTTAATACAATATCTTGGTATTTCGACATACATTTTTATTGCAACATAAATCGTTATTAAGTTATAATCTCGTTATTTTAACGCAAGTCCTTATTTTGAGATATTAAGTCATTATTTCGTTATAGTCTCTCGTTATGTCAACGCAATAAATCATTATTACAACATAAATCATTATTTCGTTATAATCTCTCGTTATTTCAATACAATATCTTATTTCGACATATTTCAACATAAATTGTTATTCCGACATAAATCATTATTTCGTTATAATCTCGTTATTTTAACAAAATACATCATTATTCCGACATAAATCGTTATTTCGTTATAATCTTGTTTTATATCGTTATGCCGACATAAATCATAATTTCTTTATAATCTTGTTATTTCAGTAAAATATCTTATTTCGACATATTTCAAAATAAGTTATTGCGACATAAATCATTATTATCTCATTAGTTAAACCCAAGTCCTTGTTTTGAGATATTAAGCTGTTGTTTCGAGATATTAAATCCTTATTTCATCATAATCTCTCATTATTTCAATGCAATATATCAGTATTCCGACATAAATCATTATTTCATTATAATCTCTCGTTATTTCAATGCACTATATTGTTATTCTGACATAAATCGTTATTTGGTTATAATCTCATTATTCCAACGCAAGTCAATAATTAGAGATATTAACCCATTATTTCGTTATAATCTCATTATTTCAACGCAATTTTATTATTTCCACATAAATTGTTATTTTGACATCAGAAATAATAATTATTTTGACATGGCGTTATTCCGACAAATACTTATTTCGTTATAATCTTGTTATTTGAATACAATATCTTGATAGTTCGACATAAATTGTTCTTGCAACATAACTCGTTATTCCGTTATCATCTCGTTATTTCAACGCAAGTAGTTATTTCGAGATATTAAGCCGTTGTTTCATTATAATCTCTTGCTGTTCCGACATCTCATTATTTCGTCATGTCGTTGTTTCGACATATCTCTTTATTAAGTCAAAAGTCATTATTTAGTCATGATGTTATTTCGTTATAATTTCTAGTTATTTCGACATGAATCATTATTTCGATCTAAGTAGTTATTCCGACATAAATGCTTATTCCGTTATAATCTTATTTAGACAAAACTTATTTCAAAGTCTGTGTATCATCTGGTCATTTAATTCCCTATTTGGAATGGAATAACGAAAAGAAGAAAAAACAAGCCATCATATCTTTTTTTATTTATTTATTTTTTTTAATTAGACGGATAATTCGATTTCAGCTAGATTTTTCGTTTGTGGTTTACCAATCGGTTTATGGCTTCGATATGTAATTTGCACGTGCACGCATGTTTTGATACTTTGTTTGCCAATTTGAAATGAAATAAGCAGAAACGGGAGAAAAACGGCGCCTTTTAGATTTTTGGTTCACAGGTAAAAAACGGATACATGACTTCAAAATTCGAAGAGAAGTCGACGCCCGTTTCCGCCGATTGGTCAAGCAAATCTGAGCATGTGACGTCATCTGTCGTTCCCCAGGTCTGAATAATAGTCCTCTATGGCAGTAGCTACTGTAAACTGTACTGGGCTTTATCTGGTGCAGCTTAACGCGTTTCACAGAAAACAATATCAGAAATATGAGATATTAATCTGGACACAGCCTGTTTTATTGAGCTGTGCTAGACAGCTTAGAGCGGGTGTGAACAAAACTCATAATAAAGTCAGAACTTTTCTTTACAATACGCTCAGATTTGGACAAGGGATGGTCATTGCAAATACTGTCATGCAAAACGGCTGAGGGTGGGTGTAGCGATGATGGAGAATAAAATTTAATTGTAACCGACGGTGAGACTAGTGATAAGTGACTAAAATCACTTTTAATAAAATAATAATAAAAAATAAAAAAACACTTCAAAATTATACAGCTCTGGAAAAAATTAAGAGACCACTCTACATTGAAAAATCATTGTTAAGTGGTGTCTTCATTTTTTCCAGAGCTGTATAATAGTCATTATTTTCAGATATGAAGCTGTTATACGGCACTGCAAATGATGAAGTCGACAGTGTTTGTTTTCTGATACCTACACTAGCATATAATTGACCTTACAGCATTTCTACAGGAGGACTTTTATTTTGAATGGGTGTTCTGATGAGGGCCTTTATTTTGGCACTTCCGGCAGCTGCTCCCAGAAGCGGAAGTGTTTTGTCGCGCGTCACAGTCACACGTGTGTAAGTAAAACTGGTGGAAAAAATGGCGAAAAATGGCAAATTTAATCAGAAATCAAAGTCTAGAAGTGGAGCCAAACAGAAGCAGCGTAAATGTGTGCTGATGTTCGACGATGAAGACAGACAGTAAGTGCTTTAATAACAGATTATTGACTTATTGAGACCGAATCACACAGCGACAGTATATCACTGGGATTAAATACTGGGACTTTAATGTGTACACACACGTCCCCTTAATGCATATCACACACACATACACACACACACATAACGACTTAATACACATACCCCACTTAATGCATAACACAAAAATAATACACTACTCAGACATATCTGCCTCTGTGTGTGATATAAAGTCACAGTGTATGTGTGTATATGTAATGTCACTGTGTGTGTGTATGTGTGTGTGTATGTATATAATGTCACAGTATGTGTATATAATGTCACTGTGTGTGTGTGTGTGTGTGTGTGTGTGTATAAAGGGCAGTTCTCCTCTTGCCTATTATCAAACAGTGTATGGTTATTTTTCTGGCAACCTTACAGGTCAGAAATCATATTAGATCGGAATATTCCAAATTTGAATAAATGTCACTGTGTGTGTGTGTGTAATATATATATATATATATATATATATATATATATATATATATATATATATATATATGTCACAGTGGGTGTGTGTGTTTATGAAAGTTGATTTATTTCACTAATTACATTCAAAAAGTGAAACTTGTATATTATATTCATTCATTACACACAGACTGATATATTTAATATGTTTATTTCTTTAATTTTGATGATTATAACTGACAACTAAGGAAAATCCCAAATTCAGTATCTCAGAAAATTAGAATATTACTTAAGACCAATACAAAGAAAGGGTTTTTAGAAATCTTGGCCACCTGAACAGTATGAACATAAAGTGCTCAGTGCTCAGTTGTGTCTCCTTTATCCTGATTTACTGCAGCGATGTGGAGTCGGTCCGTCTGTGGCTCGGCTCAGGCGTTATGAGCCCAGGTTGCTCTGATAGGCCTTCAGCTCTTCTGCATTGTTGGCTCGGGCAGATCACATCTTCCTCTTCACAATACCCCAGAGATCTCCTATTGGGGTTAAGGTCAGGCGAGTTAGCTGGCCAATTAAGAGGACACCATGGTCCTTAAACCAGGCACTGGCTGCTGTGGCACTGTGTGCAGG
The DNA here is from genome assembly GCF_024679245.1 of Pseudorasbora parva. NCBI lineage: Eukaryota > Metazoa > Chordata > Actinopteri > Cypriniformes > Gobionidae > Pseudorasbora > Pseudorasbora parva. The sequence goes on along the minus strand of NC_090173.1, from coordinate 1,887,845 downwards.
TGCCCAGTCCTGTTGGAAAATGAAATCTGCATCTCCATAAAGTTGGTCAGCTGCAAGAAGCATGAAGTGCTCTAAAACATCCTGGTATACGGCTGTGTTGACCTTTGACCTCAGAAAACACAGTGGACCCACACCAGCAGATGCCATGGCTCCTCGGCAGATCATCTTTTGGAGATCTGTCGAGTCAGCAGTCTTCCCCATGATAGTGTAGCCGACAGAACTAGACTGAGAGACCCTTTAAAGGCCTCTGCAGGTGTTTGAGTTCATTAGCTGATTAGTGTGGCACCAAGTCGTCAATATTGAACATTTACACAATATTCTAATTTTCTGAGACACTGAATTTGGGATTTTCCTCAGTTGTCAGGTATAATCATCAAAATTAAAAGAAATAAACATTTGAAATAAACCAGTCTAATATATTATAATTGTATAATATACAATTTTCACTTTTTGATGGAATTAGTGAAATAAATTAGCCTGACGTGGTCATACTCAACTCTAGTCAGAGTATGAGTCTGAGTCTCCATTGGGCTGTGATTATGAGGCGTGTTTCAACCCAACCAGGAAAGACCTCGACTGGACAGACCTACAACCAATCAGAGCAACGAAGCAACGCATTGTCAAATGTCAACAGAGCTCAACTGCACTGTGTTGCCAAGTCCGGGGTTGTTTTCTATGTCCGCGGGTTGAAGCGACTATTATGTGATATATAGACCCATGAGTGCGGATTTTAGCAGGCAACCTTGCTAAAATAACAGAGAATTTTTAATAACAGAGAATTTTTTACCCCCAAACACCATTTTTCCCCCGGAGAACCCCCTGAGAAGCTATTGTTTAGGGCTAGTAGTTGGCTTTTGTTGGCTTTTTTTAGTAGTTGGATTTTGTTGTAAAAACTTGGCAACCCTGTCTGCATGCGCGCTGGAATACACGATCTTTGCCGGTGTTGTAAAAAAATTAAATAATTTAATGATACGCAGAGTACTTACCCAACATGATCATCATTTCTGAGAGAAATAGTGAAGGTGATGCAGATACGAACAAGCTCTCCGTTTAGGATTAGAACAAATATAATCCAAGCCCCTTTGATGACGTGATGATTACGGTACTGTTGATCATCTGGCGGGCTTTAGACGATGACGGACAGATGATCGACAGAAACTGACCAATGAGATCATCAGGGCGGGCTTTAGCCGATGACTGACAGATGATCAACAGTAACTGACCAATGAGATCATCAGGGCGGGCTTTAGCCGATGACGGACAGATGATCGACAGAAACTGACCAATGAGATCATCAGGGCGGGCTTTAGCCGATGACTGACAGATGATCGACAGAAACTGACCAATGAGATCATCAGGGCGGGCTTTAGCCGATGACTGACAGATGATCGACAGAAACTGACCAATGAGATCATCAGGGCGGGCTTTAGCCGATGACGGACAGATGATCAACAGAAACTGACCAATGAGATCATCAGGGCGGGCTTTAGACGATGACGGACAGATGATCGACAGAAACTGACCAATGAGATCATCAGGGCGGGCTTTAGCCGATGACGGACAGATGATCGACAGAAACTGACCAATGAGATCATCAGGGCGGGCTTTAGCCGATGACGGACAGATGATCGACAGAAACTGACCAATGAGATCATCAGGGCGGGCTTTAGCCGATGACGGACAGATGATCAACAGAAACTGACCAATGAGATCATCAGGGCGGGCTTTAGCCGATGACGGACAGATGATCGACAGAAACTGACCAATGAGATCATCAGGGCGGGCTTTAGCCGATGACGGACAGATGATCAACAGAAACTGACCAATGAGATCATCAGGGCGGGCTTTAGCCGATGACGGACAGATGATCGACAGAAACTGACCAATGAGATCATCAGGGCGGGCTTTAGCCGATGACGGACAGATGATCGACAGAAACTGACCAATGAGATCATCAGGGCGGGCTTTAGCCGATGACGGACAGATGATCAACAGAAACTGACCAATGAGATCATCAGGGCGGGCTTTAGACGATGACGGACAGATGATCAACAGAAACTGACCAATGAGATCATCAGGGCGGGCTTTAGCTGATGACGGACAGATGATCAACAGAAACTGACCAATGAGATCATCAGGGCGGGCTTTAGCCGATGACGGACAGATGATCAACAGAAACTGACCAATGAGATCATCAGGGCGGGCTTTAGCCGATGGCGGACAGATGATCAACAGAAACTGACCAATGAGATCATCAGGGCGGGCTTTAGCCGATGGCGGACAGATGATCAACAGAAACTGACCAATGAGATCATCAGGGCGGGCTTTAGACGATGACGGACAGATGATCAACAGTACCGTAATCATCACGTCATCAAAGGGGCTTTGGTTATATTTGTTCTAATCCTAAACGGAGAGCTTGTTTGTATCTGCATCACCTTCACAATTTCTCTCAGAAATGATGATCATGTTGGGTAAGTACTCTGTGTATCATTCAGTTATTTTACAACACTGGCAAAGATCGTGTATTCCAGCCTGATATCAGCGCACGTGCAGACAGGGTTGCCATGTTGCCAACAAAACGCGGCAACTACTAGGGGTTCTCCAGGGAAAAAATGGCGTTTGGGGGGTAAAAGTTGTCTTATTTTGGCAAGGTTGATGCTAAACTTCGCACTCATGGGTCTATACATCACATAATAGTCTCTTCAACCCACAGACATAGAAAAGAACACGTAGAAAAAACCCGGACTTGGCAACACAGTGCAGTTGAACTCTGTTGACATTTGACAATGCGTCGCTTCGTTGATCTGATTGGTTGTAGGTCTGTCCAATCGAGGTCTTTCCTGGTTGGGTTGAAACACGCCTCATAATCACAGCCCAGTGGAGTAGTTTCAGACTCATATTCTCACTAGAACTGTGTATGACCATGTCAGGCTAGCTAAAATCATCAGTATTAAAACAATAAAAGACCTGAAATATTTCAGTTGGTGTGCAATGCATCTAAAATATATGAAAGTTTAATTTTTATCATTACATTATGGAAAATAATTAACGTTATCACAATATGAGAATTTTTTGAGAAGGACCTGTAGATAGGTAGGTACTGAAATTAAAAAAATGTGACTGAGCGTTGTTGAGTGTAATCGTAAACACCTCTGACAGGCCATTGTGCTCAGGCGCTCATCAAATATGTCTGTGATTGGCTACTACAATCAGAGATTCACAAACATGTTGTAAAAATACATCAATGAAGCTTTTCACTGAGCCCGATACAGAGAGTTTGAATGGAGGCGTCTGTCAGCCTATCGGTCCGCTGCTTGACGCCTGCTTGTGCTTTCAAAACACTTGTGTTCTTTCAAACCGCTGCCGAGCGTTGATCATTGTAGCCAATCACAGGCCCATCCGACGAGCATGTGAGCACAATGACCAGTCAGAGGCGTTTACGAATACAGCTCAACAGCGCTCAAACCGTCACATTTTTAACATTTCAGTACCGATTTGGTATCTCGGTTGGTACTTTTGACAACACTAATATATGTATGTGTGTATATAATGTAACAGTGTGTGTGTAGTTGTGGTTTAAAGGTGTGTGTTGAATGTGTTAGGGATTTCCTGACGGGTTTCCACAAGCGTAAGGTGGAGCGGCGGAAAGCAGCGCTGGAAGAGATGAAGAACAAGCTGAAGGAGGAGCAGAAGCGCATCAGAGAGGAGGTGAGGAGGAAGAGTTATGGTGATGATGATGATGATGATGATGATGATGATGATGATGATGATGATGGTGATGATGATGATGGTGATGATGATGATGATGATGGTGGTGTTGATGATGATTGTGATGATGATGATGATGATGATGGTGATGATGATGATGATGATGATGATGATGGTGATGATGATGATTGTGATGATGATGGTGGTGTTGATGATGATGATGATTGTGATGATGTTGATGATGATGATGATGATGGTGATGATGATGGTGATGATGATGATGATGATGATGGTGGTGTTGATGATGATT
>NC_090173.1:1863824-1881324 GCF_024679245.1 Pseudorasbora parva | reverse complement strand
AAGCTAAGGCTTCCCTATTTTACTGAATTGATTGAAAAAACATCACCACACTGTCATTAACTCGCTCTTAAATCCTCCTATAAGTGCTGTTCGCTGTCTGTCTTGGCAATAAAGTTTTTAATTTGAGAGCCCAATTTCAATTCTCAGATCAGGAAATACGGACAGAGATGAGTTCGACCTCCCTCTGGACCTCTTTCAAATCTGTCTCTGGATTCTAAAGGAAGTCATGTTTAAACTTAAACCTTTCTATTGTACATATGACACTTTACATACCTGTTATTAATTATTTAGGTTGGCGTTGTTATTGAATAAATCCTTGCTTGAAGGAACGATACCCTTAATTACACCGTACCAGAGAAACCCTCATTTGATAGACGTTTCTCTGTAAACAATGGGACATTTCTCCTCTGAAATGAATTCTGCGGTGTGCCTCAGGGTTCTGTCTTGGGTCCTGTTCTATTATCTCTTTATCTTCTTCCTCTGGGTTCTATCTTTAGGAAGCATAATGTCTGATTTCACTGTTATGCTGACAACACGCAGATTTATATGCCTATGTCTAGGAAAATTAAAGAGTGCTCTGACAGTCTGAGCGCATGTCTTGAGGAGGTAAAGGCTTGGTTTGCCAAGAATGTCCTATTTCTGAACTCGGAGAAAACCGAAGTTGTTGTTTTTGCCCCTTCAGAATCCAGGTCAAGACGTGGTCCTGACCTTGGATCTCTAGATCTATCTATCGCTCCCCAGTGACAGAGTTTAGGTGTGATGTTAGATAGTTCCCTCTAATTCAATAGTGCTGTTATTGGATCTCTCTCTAGGGAAAATTAAATCTTATTTTCCCAAGTGCTCGTTGGAGACTGCTGGATTTTTGCGGCTCGCTTTATTTTGGCATGTCAAAATCCCAAACGCCACGCTTACAGGTGAGATTCCTGAAGGGAAAGAGGATAGAATCGTTTTATATTATTAATGTAGATGCATTACACGTATTACAAGAGTAGCCTAATGGCATATAATTACAGTATTTTTGTAAGCTAAAGCATATGTGCATATTAAATGTATTAGGCTACTGTTTTTCTATACAAACATTGTGCATCCTGAAAGTATTCACAGCGCTTCACTTTTTCCAGTTTTTCACTGGTTTGGTTCTGATCGGGTCAAAAACCTAGCACTAGTTCACAAAAGTAGGTTTTTCAAAAAATCCAAGATGGTGAAAATTGAGTGCCTTATGAGTTTTTTCATGTCAAGTCTTAATGACTCACGGAGGTCAGGGGTCAGCATCATGTGACGTACGTGTGTGTGTGTTTTTAGAAGAAGCGGACGAGCTGGAGGACGCGATCACTGCCACAACAGAGAGTGTTCAGTACGATCATCCCAACCACACCGTCACCGTGACAACCATCAGCGACCTCGACCTATCAGCAGACAGATTACTGGAACCGCAGCAGGTGAGCGGCACTGACTGGCTCTTCATGAGTGTGTGAACGATGTTCGGTTAGGTAACACTGTGTGTGTGTGTGTGTGTGTGTCGCTTCACAGAGAGATGAGCAGAAAGAAGAGGAGACAAAAGCCCTTCCCAAGATTGCTGGAAACCCGCTCCTGTCCAAGAAGTACATATTATTTATTCATCTGTGTTCATGTTCCAGTCATATTTATCTATATAAAGTCTCGGCGAGAGCGCAGGCGACTCGGCGAGAGCGCAGGTGACTCGGCGAGAGCACAGGCGACTCAGCAAGAGCGCGAGAGCGCAGGCGACTCAGCAAGAGCGCGAGAGCGCAGGCGACTCAGCGAGAGCGCAGGCGACTCAGCGAGAGCGCAGGCGACTCAGCGAGAGCGCAGGCGACTCAGCGAGAGCGCGGGCGACTCAGCGAGAGCGCGGGCGACTCAGCGAGAGCGCGGGCGACTCAGCGAGAGCGCGGGCGACTCAGCGAGAGCGCGGGCGACTCAGCGAGAGCGCGGGCGACTCAGCGAGAGCGCGGGCGACTCAGCGAGAGCGCGGGCGACTCAGCGAGAGCGCGGGCGACTCAGCGAGAGCGCGGGCGACTCAGCGAGAGCGCGGGCGACTCAGCGAGAGCGCGGGCGACTCAGCGAGAGCGCGGGCGACTCAGCGAGAGCGCGGGCGACTCAGCGAGAGCGCGGGCGACTCAGCGAGAGCGCGGGCGACTCAGCGAGAGCGCGGGCGACTCAGCGAGAGCGCGGGCGACTCAGCGAGAGCGCGGGCGACTCAGCGAGAGCGCGGGCGACTCAGCGAGAGCGCGGGCGACTCAGCGAGAGCGCGGGCGACTCAGCGAGAGCGCGGGCGACTCAGCGCAGGCGACTCAGCAAGAGCACGAGAGCGCAGGCGACTCAGCAAGAGTGCAGGCGACTCAGCAAGAGCGCGAGAGCGCAGGCGACTCAGCAAGAGTGCAGGCGACTCAGCAAGAGCGCGAGAGCGCAGGCGACTCAGCAAGAGCGCAGGCGACTCAGCAAGAGCGCGAGAGCGCAGGCGACTCAGCAAGAGCGCGAGAGCGCAGGCGACTCAGCAAGAGCGCGAGAGCGCAGGCGACTCAGCAAGAGCACGAGAGCGCAGGCGACTCAGCAAGAGCACGAGAGCGCAGGCGACTCAGCAAGAGTGCAGGCGACTCAGCAAGAGCGCGAGAGCGCAGGCGACTCAGCAAGAGTGCAGGCGACTCAGCAAGAGCGCGAGAGCGCAGGCGACTCAGCAAGAGCGCAGGCGACTCAGCAAGAGCGCGAGAGCGCAGGCGACTCAGCAAGAGCGCGAGAGCGCAGGCGACTCAGCAAGAGCACGAGAGCGCAGGCGACTCAGCAAGAGCACGAGAGCGCAGGCGACTCAGCAAGAGCGCAGGCGACTCAGCAAGAGCGCAGGCGACTCAGCAAGAGCGCAGGCGACTCAGCAAGAGCGCAGGCGACTCAGCAAGAGCGCAGGCGACTCAGCAAGAGCGCAGGCGACTCAGCAAGAGCGCAGGCGACTCAGCAAGAGCGCAGGCGACTCAGCAAGAGCGCGAGAGCGCAGGCGACTCATCAAGAGCGCGAGAGCGCAGGCGACTCAGCAAGAGCGTGAGAGCGCAGGCGACTGGGCGAGAGCGCAGGCGACTGGGCTCGGCGCAGGCGGCTCGGCGCGAGAGCGCAGGCGGCTCGGCGCAGGCGACTGCGAGGGCGCGAGAGCGACTCGGCGCAGGCGACTCCGCGAGAGCGACTCAGTGCAGGCGACTCAGCGAGGGCGCGAGAGCGACTCAGCGCAGGCGACTCAGCGAGAGCGCAGGCGACTCAGCGCAGGCGACTCAGCGCAGGCGACTCAGCGAGGGCGCGAGAGCGACTCAGCACAGACGACTCAGCGAGAGCGCAGGCGACTCAGCGCAGGCGACTCAGCGCAGGCGCGAGAGCGACTCAGCACAGGCGACTCAGCGAGAGCGACTCAGCGCAGGCGACTCAGCGCAGGCGACTCAGCGCAGGCGACTCAGCGAGGGCGCAAGAGCGACTCAGCGCAGGCGACTCAGCGAGGGCGCAAGAGCGACTCAGCGCAGGCGACTCAGCGCAGGCGACTCAGCGAGGGCGCGAGAGCGACTCAGCACAGGCGACTCAGCGCAGGCGACTCAGTGAGAGCGCAGGCGACTCAGCGCAGGCGACTCAGCGAGAGCGCAGGCGACTCAGCACAGGCGACTCAGCGAGAGCACAGGCGACTCAGCGCAGGCGACTCAGCGCAGGCGACTCAGCGCAGGCGACTCAGCACAGGCGACTCAGCACAGGCGAGTCAGCACAGGCGACTCAGCACAGGTGACTCAGCGAGAGCGCAGGCGACTCAGCGCAGGCGACTCAGCACAGGCGACTCAGCGAGAGCGCAGGTGGTTCAGCGCAGGCGAGAGCGCAGGCGAATCGGCACAGGCGACTCAGCGAGAGCGCAGGCAACTCAGCACAGGCGACTCAGCGAGAGCGCAGGCGACTCGGCACAGGCGACTTGGCACAGGTGACTCAGCACAGGCGACTTGGCACAGGTGACTCAGCGAGAGCGCAGGCGACTCGGCACAGGCGACTTGGCACAGGTGACTCAGCGAGAGCGCAGGCGACTCGGCACAGGCGACTTGGCACAGGTGACTCAGCGAGAGCGCAGGCGACTCGGCACAGGCGACTCAGCACAGGCGACTCAGCGAGAGTGCAGGCGACTCAGCACAGGCGACTCAGCGAGAGCGCAGGCGACTCGGCACAGGCGACTCGGCACAGGCGACTTGGCACAGGTGACTCAGCGAGAGCGCAGGCGACTCGGCACAGGCGACTCAGCACAGGCGACTCAGCACAGGCGACTCAGCGAGAGTGCAGGCGACTCAGCACAGGCGACTCAGCGAGAGCGCAGGCGACTCAGCACAGGCGACTCAGCGAGAGTGCAGGCGACTCAGCACAGGCGACTCTGCACAAGCACAGGCGGTTCAGCGAGAGTGCAGGCGGTTAATCGTCATCACACGTTTCTGCATTAAATCACTTTTATTCACTTGTTTAAGATTTCTGTGTTTGTTCTTCAGTTTAGTTCACATGATTCTGCAAAGATGATTCATTTCAGATGATTCAGATTTATTTTGTGTGCGTGCGTTTCTGCAGGATTCAGAGTCTCACGACATCGCTCAACAGCTTCACGAAACAGAAGAAGAACAAACGGAGGTCCAAACAGGAAATGAGGCGGAAGAACCACCAGAGCGACAGGAAGTTGCCACCCAGCCACAACAAGCTCCGGCAGGGCAGAAGCACGAAAGCGCAGAGACGCAGGCAGACGGGCCGGAATGAACGCAATCAGGACTGATGATGAGTCACGGAGCCACAGCCGAGACGCTCGGCCAATTGACACGAACTCATGAACTCTGTTTGTGTTTACATGTTTGATACTTTAAACAGACATTAAAGAAAGAAACTGTACATGATAGTGTCCAACTCTCATTTGCACATCAGGGCTGTTCACAACCATAACTATAATCATAACTGTTACATAGCTATAACGACAACTAGGCAAGGTAAGTTTATTCATATAGCAGATGAGGAAAAAAACTAAACGTCAACTCTGAGAAAGAAGGAGCTCTTCAGTAATAAGTGATCTAATCTACATGACACACTCGCATACCAAAAGAAGAACCCCGGTGTACACCGCAGACCACACACACACACACACACACAGACAGGTTAATACAACGATTATGTACAGACTAATTGCTCAGCCTAATAGTCTTAAGCCATACATTTAACTCAAAATAATATAAATTACAACACAAATTAAATGAAGCCACAATCAATACAATAGCTTTTACAATGTTAACAAAATATAAATCCCAAAACTCAAGGGACTGAAATGGGACACTAAAGAAAGAAACTAAACCAGGTAAGTTGACAACCAAAAATAATTAAATGAAAGCTCATTAATACTGTAATGTACTTTAATACAAACACAGTTATAACACATAAGCAAACATTGAATGAATACAAAATATTTACAAAACCAAAAGAGGATTCAACTCAGCTGTTGAGTTTTAACAACACTAATTACAACACAACATAGAAACACTTAAAACTTTTAGAGATTGTAACCGTCTTATAGCCTATAAATCTAGACGCACCCTAGTGGCAGCAAATCTAATCTGCCCGCGAGTGTCGTCCAAGCGGCAACCTGCCGATATCTCTCTTGAAGCCAATACGGAAGTAATGTAAACTGTAATTCCTCAACTGGCCACTAGGGACAGGCTCCAGAAGGAGCAGAATCATTGAGCCCCATGTTAAAATTCTCAACTTTACAGCAGAAAAAAACATGTTTACAGCCTGGTACAAATTGTGTTTTTTGCCTATACGGCTAATTTTGATCTTCATGACAACTGTGAGGGGGTGATTTATTTTTATTTTTTATATAACTCATTCATTTACGTTATATGAAGCCTTAAAGTTCTGCATAATTAAGGGCGTGGTTACAAGTGGATAGCCATTTATCTGCCGTCTTTAGGCATTGCGTCACCTCAGCTCCGCGCACATCCCGCTTTTTTTCCCATTTTCTGTTATCCGGGAGTGACACGCGAAGACACGCTCACAAGATGGCAACGCCCAGCTCGCCCCTACTTTAAGCTTCAGAACGGCTTATCGGAATCCTATGGGTGACGTCACGGACACTACGGCTATATCTTTTTTACAGTCTGTGGTGTCGTCTAGCAATGCTCAATACACTTCTGAGCTGTAATCGCCTAACTCTTGCCGGGTCAAATCACATCGTGCATAGTCGGTGGGCGGGGCCATAATGACGACGGCCGAGTTGCGTTTGCGTGCTTCTACTAAACACAGAAACTGGCGAACGGCGGCGGTCTTTCGAATCAGCTTTGACCACGACTCTGGAAGACTTGGAGTTAAGCTTTTCTCTGAGAAATGAACAAAGAGCGGCACTGAAGTCACTCTTAAGAAGGGAAGATGTGTTCAGAGTTTAGCCGACCGGATACGGTGAATGTTTAATCTGTCAGCGAGCTCTGCTTCACCGTCGTTGCTCTGGTTGGTGTAGCGCTATCCTATCGCGTGCAGAGGGAGTTTGACTGACAGCCGTTTATCCGCCCCTCAGATTGAGCCGTCAATGGAGAGTTTCCAGACCAAACATCTTGATGTGGGTCAGGCTTGTCAGGCTAGCAGTCTTCCAGACTGTTGGCAGATCTCTAAAAGGCTTCAATTTCATTTCAACCAGAGGCTGATGCAGTATGTTCTCCAGGAATTGAAAGGAAACTGATGTCTTGTGGACATTAACATGAATGTGGAAGTGTAATTAGGAAAAGAAAAAAAAAAAACATCTCAATGAAGTGTTAGCTGTTTCTTTTTTCAGAGATCCCTTAGATTCTTGAGACATCTCATATCCGGAGGGGTTAAGACTGATCCATCCAATGTCTCTGCAGTGTGTGAGTTTCCTGTTCCTCAATCTCTCAAGGATGTGCAACATTTTATTGTCGCACTTGAAAAGTTTCAGATTGATCCTCGTGTTTATTTATTTGATCTATCTCGGACCTTATTCTATTTAATGTTGTGGATCGTTTGTAACTTCATTGCAATTTAATTGAATGTACTGTCATTCTAATTTCCATAACCGCTGTGTTATGATGATGATGATGCTAGCTCCACAGTCATTGAATAGCCCTAGCTGTTGCTGAAATGTGTCTTTAATGCGGATGAAAATAACCGTGCTTTCTGTTACTGAGCCTGTGGTATTGGAGGTGTGCCAACCCGTTCGGGACAAAGAAGGGGGTGCGCAGGTAAAAAAGTTTGGGAACCGCTGGTGTACGTATAATTCCTGTATAAAGATTATGCTTGAAATTTGTCTAGAGTTTTCACAAGGGCATGCAACGTTACAGTTTTTAAATGTGCCTGCATTACAACAGTGTGGCACAGACCATCTCACAAACTGCATACTATAATGTATAGACATGATATATTATTTAACATCAGAGAGTGAGAAAAGAGGGAATTTCAGGTTTGTCAAAAGAAAACAAATAAGTTTGGTCTTACGTTTAATAAAGAAGCTTAAAATGATTTGCACAGACTTGCACTGACAACAACTAGATAGGACTCTTTGCCTAAAAACATCTACAGACGGACGAATAAAATGTGAACAGTAATCTTGATCATAGGACTAAGAATAGGCAATGGGGGGGGGGGGGGAATGCATATCAGAATAGAGTGGACACTTTTTCTTATCCAATGTCACTGCTTTCTTCCTCTAGGCCTCTTGAATTTACGCAGAGTTGTGTCCACATAATTCCTACAAAGAACATGTTTGGACTGTATCTGTATAGGGAAGAAACGATGACAATAAGCTTGAATCGATATCTATTTAATTGAGACGAAAATAATAAAGGAAAACTAAGTAAAAAGACATTGGTAATAAACTGCTGAAACAACTGATAACTTAGCTCGACTGGGATGCATAAGGCAATATTAAAGACTATTAAAAACGGCAAGTGTGATACTAGCGTACAAATATTGTATAACTCATGTTGAAACATACTCACAAATAAATCTTATTTTCTTTGTTTGATAAGAAGCTTCATCTGAATGCTTGTACTGCATGATTGTAACATGCCTGGTATGATACTTAAAGAAAAGACATAGGCCTATTCCAACACCACAGAGAAAATATTTTTTCTTAACGGATCTTATTCTAGATTTTCTAAATGTCGAAATAGAAAATAATCTAGTTTAGTTGTATTTAGTTGTAAAACTGCTTTTTCTTAAAATCCTTGAGTCAAACTTATTTTTAGGTCTTTTTTTTTACTTTAGGTCTTTAACACCCTGCAAAAGCATTAGAGTCAAATATTTACTCAAGACAGACTTTAGTCAAGTTTCATTGACCAAAGAGAAACATCTGGTCTTCAGATCAGCACATCACCTAAAGCCTGAAGCTGCCATTAATGACTGTGGGACCTGTCTGGAGATTCTCTTAAAAACTTGATGAGAGCAATGCTAAGTCCTCGTTCGACTTGCCTCATAATTGGAATCTATTTAAAACAAATTAAATATTTCTAGTTTTATTTTTTAAAAACATACAGATTTGTGACAAACATGTTTCATTGCACGGGTTCATCCATTGCTAATGGTTATTAATCAAGACCTGCTTGAATAATTGTAGAAATATTAAAATTTAAAACAAGCTAAAGTTTTAGCTTAACATATGATTTTAGCAAGAATATACTTCAGGTTTAATTTAAGGAAAATCATTCCTACAATATGGCATCAGATGTTGTTATACAGTTGTCGTAGAAAAAGAAGATACGACTTTGGGTTAGATCTCATTTAAACTTTAAAGATTATACTTTGAAATAAAACAAGTACGAACAAAATATTGGCTCTGGAAAGGCGTTGGCAGACTAACTTAAAAAACACATCTAAATTTCGATGGGATTTATACTTGCATGGGTTGCTTTGTGTTGAGTATAAAAGACTGCGTGTGGGTCCTCTCAGAGTGTTCTGTGGAGCTGGAGCGCGCTCTCTCAGTTCTTCCAAGTCATTATGTCTCCGATCCGCGGGAAGTTTGAAGGTAGTTTGAGAGTGATTGTTGCCAAAAGGAGAGGAAAGTCTCCTTCGAAGTTGTGGGAGTTCCTTGACCGTTGAGATGATGCTCAGTGGCTGTCCGCCTTTGTCCGAGGACTGAGTAGCGGAGCGCGCTGACTTCAAAGGAAACAACCAACGTGACTGCACCTCTTAGCCGAGGGCCGAAACCTCATGGCAGGGGGTGAGCCGGCTTCAGAGGACAATAGGGAAGGTCTGAGGACGAGTAAAGAAGAACTCAAAGAAATGTTTCTACTTGTCTTTTAAGACAATTAACCCACACCTCTTCTGGGTTAGTTTACCCAATCCAGAGGGTGAATTCTGAGCGGGAAAGATTCTCTTTGTCTCTGTTTACGACCCACTTTGCATGTTTTATCAGGTGTCATAAAGGGTGTCGAGTTTATACAGTTTTTCTCCCAAGTTTGCTAAACGTATTAATGATACATTTCATAATCCTATTCTGTGGATCGTTGATTAAGACAAAGAGAGAGGAATATTTAGATATCAAACACGTTATGGCTGGGAGATATTAAAGCAGAGATACATTCTTACACAGGAATACAAGCATTTAAAATGAACTTACATTGTTCATACATCATGACTATGTTGGTATGACATAGGGAGCATACATACACACAGGGAAGTGGTCAGAGTCCTCCAAAGATGTTGCATGTTCTACTTCAGCTAGTTCCGTCGAAAGTGTCAACTTCCCCAGACACATTGGCATCGGGCCCCTGATTTATATGCGACTAAAAGCTATCCACCATAAACATCAGAACTGACTCATCTTTGATCCTGGGGAAAGAGACTCCAGACGCTACAGTGCCTTATAAAAAAACATTACAGGCCTGAATCTTGAGACTAATATTTTAAGATATTTTTCAGTTAAAACAGCTCCTACATGACTTTCTTAAACTTCGTCTGTGAAAGTCTATCACTCGTCTGTGAAAGTCTATCACTATCACAAGTCTATCACTCAGAGGTGTAGTCAAGACTAAACTAAGACCATGACCATTCAAGATATACAGCAAAATCCTCAGAGTTAAAGTGCTCAGCTCGGTGTCTATATGAGCCCCATCTACAGAGAGTGAAATGGCACACTGGTCTAGTGTCACTGTATGGAAACTATATGTAGTGGGGAAGTCTGGGTACCGCCCCTTTTAACCTGACTATCGCCTGATTGACTGGTGTGACAGCCTATCGGCTGCCGCTCCATGTGTATTTAAGACGTAGTTTACGCCACCTGAATGTGCATGATGCATTCATTGTCATTTGTGGGCGTGTGCACGCAGCTTTGCGGGAGGTATGTAGCTGTTTGGCTAATGTTGCTTTTGATTTTTATGCACCGTTAAGTGTGTATTTGTTTGCAGCCAGGTTGTATTTAGGATTGGCACGACGTTGCTGTTGGGTACAGGCTGACTTTCACTCCAGGTATGTTGATTCCAGTGGATTTAACATTTGTGGTGTGACTCGGAACTTATGCCTCGATCATATTGCAGTCTGTGTATACGCTGATGGAACACACACATATTTGCCGTTCATTGATTTTGGATAAAAAAACGCAAGTAAACTGAACCTGTGTGTTTAGCGATCTACTTCTGGGTATGTATAGCGAGTCCCTTGATCATTATTAGGTTGATGTCTGACTGATCTGTCTTCATTTGTGTCTATTTTAATGGGGGCAATTTCTCACAAGCATTTTGTTGCTCTGGACTGCAGGGCAAATAAATTACTCCGTATACAACACACTCAAGCATCTCGTCACTGTGGACTGCAGGGCAAATAAATTACTCCGTATACAACACACTCAAGCATCTCGTCACTGTGGACTGCAGGGCAAATAAATTACTCCGTATACAACACACTCAAGCATCTCGTCACTGTGGACTGCAGGGCAAATAAATTACTCCTTATACAACACACTCAAGCATCTCGTCACTGTGGACTGCAGAGCGAATAAGTTACTCCGTATACAACACACTCAAGCATCTCGTCACTGTGGACCGCAGGGTAAATAAATTACTCCGTATACAACACACTCAAGCATCTCGTCACTGTGGACTGCAGAGCGAATAAGTTACTCCTTATACAACACACTCAAGCATCTCGTCACTGTGGACCGCAGAGCGAATAAGTTACTCCGTATACAACACGCTCAAGCATCTCATCACTGTGGACCGCAGGGCGAATAAGTTACTCCTTATACAACACGCTCAAGCATCTCGTCACTGTGGACCGCAGGGCGAATAAGTTACTCCTTATACAACACACTCAAGCATCTCGTCACTGTGGACCGCAGGGCGAATAAGTTACTCCGTATACAACACGCTCAAGCATCTCGTCACTGTGGACCGCAGGGCGAATAAGTTACTCCTTATACAACACACTCAAGCATCTCGTCACTGTGGACCGCAGAGCGAATAAGTTACTCCGTATACAACACACTCAAGCATCTCATCACTGTGGACCGCAGGGCGAATAAGTTACTCCGTATACAACACACTCAAGCATCTCGTCACTGTGGACCGCAGGGTAAATAAATTACTCCGTATACAACACACTCAAGCATCTCGTCACTGTGGACTGCAGAGCGAATAAGTTACTCCTTATACAACACACTCAAGCATCTCGTCACTGTGGACCGCAGGGCGAATAAGTTACTCCATATACAACACGCTCAAGCATCTCGTCACTGTGGACCGCAGAGCGAATAAGTTACTCCGTATACAACACGCTCAAGCATCTCATCACTGTGGACCGCAGGGCGAATAAGTTACTCCTTATACAACACGCTCAAGCATCTCGTCACTGTGGACCGCAGGGCGAATAAGTTACTCCTTATACAACACACTCAAGCATCTCGTCACTGTGGACCGCAGGGCGAATAAGTTACTCCGTATACAACACGCTCAAGCATCTCGTCACTGTGGACCGCAGGGCGAATAAGTTACTCCTTATACAACACACTCAAGCATCTCGTCACTGTGGACCGCAGAGCGAATAAGTTACTCCGTATACAACACACTCAAGCATCTCGTCACTGTGGACCGCAGGGCGAATAAGTTACTCCATATACAACACGCTCAAGCATCTCGTCACTGTGGACTGCAGGGCGAATAAGTTACTCCGTATACAACATTGAAGACTACTTTTTCAGTTTAAATGTACTGATTTGAGTATTCTTTAATTTATTTAATGTTTTCTTCTTGATTAATTTGTGACTTGATTTAAACTCTGATTGTTTTTGCTCTGTTTTATATTTTCATTTTTGCTTTTGTTCTTTTCTCAAGATTTGTCATTGTGAAAGGTTCATGAGCGTTTGGTTGGAACCTAACAGGTTCTATCGTCATTTGAACCATCGTGGCCAGCGACTCGTCCATATTCATCATCTATGGTTTGAACTTGATCCAATGCAAATTAGGAATTCTGTGTGTTGATCAATTGTTGTTTATTTCAGGAGCTGTAGGCCTCCAGTGAGGGAAGCTAGCTGTTTGACCCTGTGGTGGTGGTGTTTCTCTCACAGAGTGTTTTTGCCGTGACCATTGCATCTCCCTCACTAAGTGTGTGTGTGTGTGGTGTGAGTGTTTTGTGTGGAGCATACCTGGGCGAGTGGTGTGCCCTAAGATACTCGCTGTGCAGCTAGCCGCCCTACTGGTAAGCCTCAGCCTGAAAAGTTTGATTCTCTTGATTTCATTTCTGTCTGGTCAGCCGTTTTTCTACATTTTTAACTATAATTATTGCGAAATAAGTGTTTTGTATTTATACCCCCGTCTCTTGTGTTTCGTGGAAACCAACCTGTGTGCTTTATATTTGGGTCTAAATTTCCCCGTTCATAGAAACGGGGTGGGGTAGTCTGCTTTGTTCTAATTGTACAATAGTGTGAATCTTTCCCAATTATCGCCCCACCACATATAGCCAGATTTCAACACTGACTTGGTCAGATTAGAGGAAGTTCTCAACCACAGGAGGAGCTGAAGAGGATGATAAACGAAGAAACGTATTACCACATAATTGAGACCAGAAAGACTGCCAGAAACAGAAAATGTCTGATAAGTGTGATCTGTGTCTGCTGGGACTGATCGTTCTCTCTTCTCTTCTCTCAGGTAAACACATCTGTATTTTCTCTAAAGACATTTAGTGTGTTAGTCTGGAAAGAGTTCATCTGATCATGATCAGTTTATTCACGCTGTGATCTCAGAGTTGTGTATTGATACACACAGATCATACTGTATTATTCCTGATACTGGACATAGAGTCAGTCAAACATCTGAGGATGAGAAATGATCTTCATATGAAGAGTGTGTGAGTGATCTGAGCAGCTCTCGGATGAAGAACAATAGATCATTCTGGAGAGTGTGTTTGCATGAAGTGAGGAAGGAAGACTGATTTAAATCAGATTTTTTTATGCTGGTATGTTTTATGTTTTGATTGATTAATATCATAATTAGGGATGTCCCGATCAGGTTTTTTTGCCCTCGAGTCCGAGTCATTTGATTTTGAGTATCTGCCAATACCGAGTCCCGATCCGATACTTCTATAATACATAAAAAAAGAATAAAGAAGAGCGAAAAAACAAACCAGGATGTTCCTTATTTTTTATTTTATTCACCTTATTTTAAGATTCAACAACTCTAACAAACAGAGCACTTCTGTGAGGTAGATTGAACAATCAAGTAATAAATAACAAATTCTTCACTTTTGGATTTTAGTGCTACAGTAAATATAAAAAAGTCCGGGACCGGAGTTGCAGATGCAGAACAATTAATTATGTTGGTGTGAAATAAACAGTTATGGAAATTAAATTAAATAATCTGCTCCCAATAATCCCGAAAAAAGTCTGTTAGTGCCTCAGTGACAACTTCTTCACTCAGAGAAGACGTCGATCTCAGCTGTCAATCATGACGTCACACAGCCGTTTTTATAGCATCAAATAACTAACTAAAACTAAACTTATTTAAAAAACGAACACTTTAAATGAAATCATTGTGATGATAACTGCCTACAATGACAAATTAATTTGGGGAAAAATATTTGAAGTGTAATTTGACTGAAGTGTAATTAACAATGCTTTTCAGGTTTTTATAGGTCTAACATTAGTTTTTAGGTAGAGAAATTGAATAAAGTAGGCTAATCAAATGTAAAATGCATATTTAACTGTTTAAATTAAAGACTAATCCTTACAAAAGCTATTCAATCAAGAGCAGTGGGTGATTTGATTCCTTATCTTTTCTTTGACATTAAACAGACAGGAGTAAAGGCTACTGCCCCTTTAAGACCTGAAGGAAGGCTCTGCGTCGTCTTTCTCGGCTGTATAAAGTCCTCTTAAGGCATATTCAGACTATATGTCTGCTTGGATACTCATCAAGATGGACATGTTGACATACTTCTTGTGTCAGTTGGTCCGTTTAACCACAAGACTTGAAAGAGAACTCAATATTTGCGCGCTGTGAGACGAGTGCGCGCTTTCGGATGATGCACAGAGACAGATCAGCGCGCGCGCTCTCATTCGCGTCTTCTCTACACATGACAGTGAAAATGACTGCTCATATTCAATGACAATACGGCAGCACTCACATGAATTGAACAAAGTTTACACAGATAGACCGTTTTGCCCACGGTTTTCTTTTATTAGCGCTGTTGTAATGTATCACTGAGGAGCCAGCATGTGTATCCATCTACAGAAACATAGCCGCCCACATAAAGCATTATTTTCAAGTTACAACCTATATTATTGCGTCATCAGATGTGAGATGAACCGCGGTGCAAGTGCTCACTTTGTCTCTCACCCCAGAATATACATATATATCCGAGTCCTGATCGGGATGTAACATCCGATTCCGATCGAGTCTGAAATCACGTGATCGGGCCCGATTTGATCGGATCGGGACATCCCTAATCATAATGATCACTCAGATGTTCTGTGTTTCAGGTTCCAGTGGATGGGATGATGTGTTCATCAGTTCTGGTGGAAATGTCCGTCTGTCCTGTAATAATGCTCTTTCTGACTGCACATCAACTACATGGACCTACAGCAGACGTTCAGTAGTTAAGCTGATTGATGGAGGGATGAAGAATATAGACACAGAGAGACATGAGAGACTGAGTCTGGGGTCTAACTGCTCTCTGAACATCAACAAAATCACAATAGAAGATCGTGGATTATACACCTGCCAACAATATGAGAACGGACAACAACAAGGACTTGATGCTGATGTTCTTCTGCATGTTCTTCATGGTGAGTTTATGATTATATGGCCAATTTAAAAACGGCAGATTCTTTGTTTCAACTCACACATATGATTTGTTTCAGTGTCTCTATCATCATCATCATCATCATCATCCTCATCATCCTCTCAGACTGAGATCAGTCCAGGCCGCTCTGTGACTCTCTCCTGTCAGTTGTATTCAGATCTCGGATCCCCCTGTCATATTTTGGTCAGTTCTAAAAGCTTTCAGCTGCTGTGGGTGAATCAGGCTGGTGTTGATCTTCAGACAGACTCCAGATATCAGATATCACCTCCAAATCGCTGTATCAGGACACTGACTACAACACTTCTGAATGAAGACCACAACAGAGAGTGGAGATGTGAAGTTACTCACAGAAATCAATTCAAGACCTCAGTCACATACACGGTCAAGTATTCAGGTGAGAAATAATTATTACTACTGTTAAATATGATGTTAATGTCCTACAGATGATGTGTCTGAACATTCATCTTCTGCAGTCGATTCATCAACACTGATTCCAGTCAGCAGATCAATCTCTCAGAAGAAATCAAGCCCAACTACATCAGCAGCTCCTACACAAGGTACATGATCACATGATCACCGTCACACACACCGTCTCTCACTTCAGTGGTTTGATCCCAACACAATAACATCAGCCCATACTTTTCTGAATTCAGTATTAAACGTCATTTTCATCAAATGTTGTGTGTTTTAGATGCTGTCAGTACATAGATAATCCACATTTCCGTGTTTATGCAAACTTAGACATGCAAGTGTGCTAGAACCGAGGTCAAACCATGGAAATCAAGAAGTATGGTGATCAGAAGGGGGAAAGTGACCGGTAAGTTCCAGGTGTTAGTACAGGGGGAGATGATACCATCAATTGAGGAAAACCCAATTAAGTGCCTAGGGAAATGGTATGACGCATCCCTGACCGACAGATGCAAAGTTTCCAGGACAGAGAAGGAGGCAGATGCATGGCTGATGTAAGATAGAGGGGTCAGGCCAGGAAAGTTTAAGGCCTGGCTCTTCCAGCACAGTCTGCTACCACGACTCATGTGGCTACTGACAATATGTGAAGTACCTATGACAACTGTGGAAGGACTCGAGAGGCGAGTGAACAAACACCTTCGCAAGTTGCTCGGAATCCCATCAAGCTTCACGTCAGTAGGGCTATATACCAGGTCTAGTCAACTACCCCTATCATCAGTGGTGGAAGAGTTCAAGGTGGCAAAGTGTCTTGTTATAATTATGTACCAAGACTCCACTGATGAAAAAGTCAGAAGAGCGGGCGTCACTACAAGATCAGGGCACAAATGGGCGGCTGACACATCAGTGGCACAAGCTGAAGGACATCATCGGGAACCTATGCGTAGGGAGGCAAGAACTCGGATCCCAGCATTGGGGAAAAGCAGACCTAAGGCAGAGGAGGGACATGATTCAAGCCGAGGTCCGACACCTGGAGGAAGAAAGGCGCAGGTCTAGGGCTGTTGAGCTCGGAGCACAAGGTGCCTGGAGAAAGTGGGACCTGCTGAAGCGGAAGATCACATGGTCTGAGATCTGGAGACTGGAACCCTTTCGTATCTCCTTCCTGCTCCGTTCAGTGTACGACACCCTTCCATCACCAACAAACCTCCACAGATGGGAATGAGGGAAGACCCATTGTGTAGGCTATGCAGAGGGAGGGGAACAATGGTGCACATACTGGCAGGATGCAAAACAGTTCTTAGCCAAGGAAGTTACAGGTGGCGCCATGACAAGGTTCTCAGTGCACTGGCTGGCATCCTGGAGTGGGAGAAGCAGAAAAAGTGCCAGACCAGTACAAGGCTGGCAACATCCATTCAGTTCATAAGAAACGGGAGAAACCACCAGCCCCTAAGAAGACTAATAAGAGCCTCTTGCAAGCAGCACAATCCTGGGAGATAAGGGTAGACCTGGGAAGGAAACTAGTCTTCCCCCAGGTTGTGCAAGAACAGCTGAGGCCAGACATGGTCTTATTGTCTGAGGAGGCAAGGAAGATAATCTTGAATGAACTGACGGTCCCGTGGGAAGACGGATGCGAGGAGGCCTATGACCGGAAAGCCACCAAGTATCAGGACCTCGTTGAGCAGTGTAGGGCCAAAGTGTGGCAGACCTGGTTATTCCTGGTTGAGGTCAGTTGTAGGGGTTTCCCGAGGCGCAGTCTGTGTGGAAGACACCCACGGCTCTGAGTTTAGCAGGTAGGGAGAGGAAGGTAGCT